>NW_020451284.1:182780-204725 GCF_003343035.1 Apteryx rowi
ACCGCTGATCACAACCCTCTGAGCTCTGCAATTCAGCCAGTTCTCAATCCACCTCACTGTCCACTCATCTAGCCCACACTTCCTGAGCTTGTCTATGAGGATGTTATGGGAGACAGTGTCAAAAGCCTTGCTGAAGTCAAGGTAGACAACATCCACTGCTCTCCTGTCATCTACCCAGCCAGTCATTCCATCATAGAAGGCTATCAGATTGGTTAAGCATGATTTCCCCTTGGTGAATCCATGCTGAAGAAGGTGCATTGAGTCATGAAGCTTTGCACACTTTGCCCGTTACTCTTCTTGAACCAAACAGCTAGTCAACAGAAAGTGGCTAGAGGCTCTCTCTGCTGGTGGGTGAGCATGAACAGTGGATTCAGCCTTTCTAATCCCATGTACTGGGGAATACTTTGGAGCAGTTTGGCCATGGCAGATCATGGGGACTGGTCTTGGTGTTCAAGTAGAGGTACGTGGACTTGAACTCCACGATGGGGCTGCTTTTGCCAGCTCTAGTTCTCTGTGGAGAACAAAACGAAAAGGTGGGAGGTGGAGGGGCTGTGCCACTGAGGGCCAGTGTTGCTTCTTGGCAGGTTGCTCCCTGACAGAAAAACTTTTCTGTGAGTATTGCCTACGCAGAAGGTTCATGGGACCACAGCCTTAGGTTTTGTGGCACAAACAGCCTCACACCCAAGCAGCAGCCATGATTTTTGCTTTATGGTGTATTTTACCACATAACTCTGGAAGGGCTGTAGCTTTGTTTTGTAAGGCGATCGCCTGCTATGCAACTGATGCCAGTGCATCCTCAGGACTAACTGCACGCCCTAGGTAGTCCTCTTTTATCTATGCCACACTGCAGCACTTCCCATCTGGACTAGCTTGCAGGGTTGTCTGCATGCTCTGTGATTCTGGAGTCACCTTGACCAGCTGTCCTCTATTCTGTTTGAATCAGAGTGCATGGTCTTTGTCTGTGACTTGAGGGTCCAGCTAGCTCCCTCTGGTCACCATGCCCCCCTGCTTCTGCAAGGTTATATGAGGAAAACTGGAACTTTCCTGCCAGAGGCAGGAGAACAAATTCAATCTTCAGCAGACCTGGAATGATGAATAGCTCAGAGAAGGTGTGCTTCCAGGACATGTGCCAGCACTGAACCAGCACCAAGAAACTGCGGCAGGTTTACAGAAATGCCACAGGCAAAACGAGAGCTCTGGTAATTCACGGAGTCCCAGGGTTTGACAGGCAATCATCCAGCCTCACTTCTTATATAAGACTGGCGCCTCATTTCATGTACTTACCCCTGTCCCGCACCCAATAATATGTGCTTGCCAGTAGTGCTTTTGGAAAGTTAACCAGTCTCAGTGCAGAATCAAATGGAGATGAGGAATCTACCACTTCCACTGGCTGATCAGCCACACTCTACAAAACAGTGTTTTATTTCTAATCTGAAATTGCCTGGCTGCAGCATCCGGCTGTGGTTCCCATTCTTCCTTTCTTCAGGAGATTGAAGACTTTCCGAGTGTCCCATGTTTACTCCACAGGATTACAGAGGGCTAAAGGCACTTTCTTCTATTCAAGAGGCTAAACAGATTGAGCTCACTATGGGGCAAATACTGCAGCTCTCAGCCATTGGAGTCTCATTTCCCCATCCTTCCCCAGTGGTCAACATCCTTTTCTAAAGCAGGAAAGTTGTGCCTTTACCAGTGCTTTTACCAATGCTTTTACCAGTGCTGTATACTGGTATCAAGTAACTTCCTTATCCTTTCCCACCATGTCCTTCTCTGGGTGCCATCCATAAGGACCAAGGCTGGTTTTTATCCATGTTCCCAATGGGAAGTACTTGGAGCCACTTTATGTGATGCAATGAATCAAAGAAGGGACAAAAATCAGCTGTGACAGAAAATCTTTTCTGGGTTGTCAGTGCTTTAAAGGGTCAAAAGGAATTAATCACTGTGGGGAACTAGGCTCTCTGGCCTACATAGAGTGGGGAGAGAGAGAAATGAAAGTGCTCTCAAAGGGAGGAAGGAAAGGAGAGACAGGTCCTTGCAATATCTTTGTCAGTACCAAAGTAAATCTCTCTCTCGAGAGGGGAAACAATAGTAGCAGAAAGCTGCCAGAGCAATGGCATAGCAGAATCTTAGGAGCAGATCTCTTCCCGACTAAAGGCTGCCAGCTCTGGACCTTTGTGGTTAGTTTGCTTTGGTGAAACCAGTAACCACTGGCATGTGCTTTGTATTTCTCATCAGTGGACTGCTTGCTAAACAGGCTGAGTGGTGATACTGAGGGCAGTATCCTAGCAAGAATGTAGCTGAGCCATTGGATCAAATACTGGACTTATACCAAACCAGTCCTGTTTTGGACCAACTAAACTATCTGGTGGGCTGGAAAAAGCTCTGGGGAACCTTGACCAAGGTTGCTAGAGAGTAAAGTAGCAGAGAGTTTCCATCCAGGAAGCATCCAGGCAACATCTCCTTACAGTAAACAGAGGAAAGCATTGCAGTTCTGTAGTCCTTAAGCACAAGGGGGAGTGGATGAGGCTGCTGGGAGCAGGCTGAGAGCCCTGGGAGGTTTTATACTGACAGAGCATGTCTGCAGAGGAGAACTCCCAGTCTGTCATGACAACCCACTGGGGGATCATCGCACGCTTTGAGCACATGCTTTCTGCATTTCCAGAGGCTCCTTGCACCTTCCTGGACATGACTGCAGGCAGGGAAGCAGGTCAAAGCATCAGCATTATTAGAAGCAAATCTGACATCTGGGCTGGCCAGTGGAACAGCCCAGGCATTTGGCTGTTTATTTTTCTTCTGCCTTTGGCTCTTTTGCTCTCTACAGAAGAAGGCCTTAGTGCATTACTAACACACCGCCCAATGCTAAATGAAACTCCCACTATTTTGAGGAAGCCAGCTCAGGCACTTTTAAAGTAATTGTTGCTTCTCTGTGATTCTTGGACAAATTAAAACTAAAACCGTTGCTGCCACATTGTTTTTGTCTGTTGCATGGATAGGCAAATCTGTGGTTGCAAATCTCCAGCATATCAAAGTAGCCCGATTCTGCTCTCACTTGGCCTAATGCTCCGGAGTAATTTCATTAATGTCAGTGGAGACGGACGTTTCCTCTTCACACTGGCACAGAGCTAGTTTGGATGTGTGCCCCCACGGTCCAGAGAGGAGATCTACAACTCTGCCCTGCTGCAGCTAGCAAGATCTGTGCAGCAGAGATGAGCTTGCTGGAATGCAGAACATGAGCACATAACTGCCGGGGACTAGAGAGAGCAGCTGTCCTTTCTCAAGCTTGTAAGCAGCTTCACCAAGAGCAGGTTTTCACTGGGGACTGTTAATTTCCCCAGTACTTGCTCTGCAGCATCAGGGAAACAGACCTTTGCATTGACCATGGCCTGTTTGGAGAAGTTCTTCAGAGGAACCCACTCTCCTCCTTCATCTCTCCACTTCCAAACCCATCATTTGTCATTCTGGTGCCTGGCATCTTGAGCCACTTGCTTTCTTGGCCTAAAATACAGTGGGGCTGAGAGTGTTAGATTCTTTGGAGCAGCTAGGGTCTATTTTTAGCTGAGCTGCTTTTGAGGGCAGTGGAGTAGGCCCAGGTACTGTGTCCAGGGATGAGGTCACGTGGGGTTTGTGGCTGCTGAGATGCTGAGCAGAGCTCTGGTGAGTCCAGCAGTGGGAGGTTCGCTAATCCCTCCAGGGGTGTTGCAGGGAGGGGGCTGGAGTGGGTGTAGCTGGTGATATGCACAGGCAGCCAAAACCTGGTGTTGTAATGTCTGAGACGGTCTGAGTTTGGAAAAGGCCCCGATGATATCACCCTGCAGAACTGTTAACGGCAGAATGCAGGAAAGGAAATGTTCACAAGTCCTTCCCAGATCCTGTTAAGGAGAGAAATTAATGCTCTCTCTTTCCATCCCCACCACTCTGAAATGGCTTGAAAATGGCTTTTGCTCAAAGCCAGGCATCAAAAGAGGATTTTTTTTCCTCCTTTTTCTTCTTGCTGCTGCCATCTCTCCACCACATGCAGCACAGAAAACTGAGAGCAGAAAGCATGAGAACAGTGGCTCTTCTGCACTAGCTCCCTGCAGGGACACTGAACTCTGCATACCATCCTGCAGTTTTGCTTAATCTGCTTCCAGAAGAGATAAACAAGCAATGGTGCTTTCAGTACTGGCACAGAGCATCCACAAAGGGATTAAGTTCTGCAAGAGCTCTCCCATGCTATTTCTCATTTTTGGCTGCTCTCTCTCTGCAGCCCTCTGTACCCCCCTGCTGCCCTGTATGGCCGCTATCTACTGTCTGAGCCCTTTCCAAGTCCTGCACCAAAGCTGTGCTTGGCTGCAAGACCTTCTTCATTCTTTGTGGCTGTGACCAGCACAGCACAGCCCTTCTGCTCAAAGAGCTCTTCATCTCTTTTGTGAAGGTGGGAAGTGACTGGTGGGGGCAGAGATTGCTTAATTACTCTCAGCTCTGTGCTTTTAACATGGTCTACCCACTGTCACAGGCTCATTGGGGCAGGGTAGGGGGAAGGAGAGGCCCAAAGTTGGAGCCAGTTAATGTGAATTAAGTGAGCAATACCCCGTGCTGCATGAGGAGTGTGAAGAATGATGTCAACCAGTGACTGCTTGTACTAGGCAATTATCTTCATGATTTTTCTCAAACCAAAATGTGGAGAACATGTGTGTGAAATATTTCCCCCCAGAGCTTCATGCAGCAAGACCTGCAGATTGACAGGGCTGGCGTGTGAAAGCGGAGCCTGTTAAGCTGCTCTGACAGGGAGAGCTTTCTCTTTTAGCTGGTTATTCACTGCCAGTTCACAGAGTCCTACTTTCCCCCTTTCCCAGCACTCAGGAGCACAGGCTGGTCTTCTCCTGCTGTCTGTGGTGGATAATCTCAGTGTGGAGCTCCCATTCTCGTGCTTGCAAAAGAGCCAACTTCACAGGCAATTTGGGGAAGGGGAAGGCAGATAATGGTCCTTCCATACAGCTTTCGTGAAACCTCATGTCCTGGACTCACCTCTTTCAGCATGGACACATGTTTGCACACTCTGGCTGAAAAAATGAGGGAGAAAAGGACTGTGGTGGTCTGGTTATGCTTGTGAGCACCAGCTTGGTAGCAAGCATGGCTCTACCCTTAGGAAAACAGAAAGATCAAGAGATGGAATTGATTTTCCAATATCTTTCACTGCTATTGGAGTGCAGCCCAGAGGGCAGGGGTGGGGAGCAAGTTAGGCATGGGGTCTGCATTGCGTTATGGCTGCAAGAAAGGCTGTTGTGATTTTCTTCTGAGAGGAGGAGGGTGAGATTCTTTCTCCAGACAGTTCACTGAATATCATAATCTGAATTGGGGGTAGTGGGAGCTGTTGAGAAACTAGGGAGATACATTGAGCATAGTGGTAACCAGTTAAGCCAAATGATGACTAARGTGGGGAAAGGGATTATTGTCTGCAAACATCTGCGAGAAGATGGGGATTACATTAACAAAGGAGAAAATTTAGACTGAGCATCAGGAAAGTACTTCCTAGAAGTGGACTGTGCCTCCCTGGGGAGGGGGTGGGTGTCCTGTATCTGGCAGGATGGGAACAGCAGTAAGTAATAACAAGTCTGATTACTTGCCATGTAATGATAACAAGTAATGTAAAATGAGGCTTGATAAAGCACTAGAGTTCTCCAGTAACAACCAAATGCATTAGCCAGGGGCATGAACAGAGTGGGACTTGGTGGGTTTCTGATGCTGGCGAGGAGAACCTGTGAGTTCTGATGACTTCCATGAGCCATAAGACCTGGATTTAGGCTTTGTTTCACTAAACACTTTGGAGAAGAGGTAATTTTGATTCTTGGGCCCCTTTTCTGAGTCTTTTCATTTGAAGGAGGAGTGTGGTACAGCAATGATTGGTTTGTGCTTTATTTGCTGGCGGTGGGATCCCAGAGTCCCTTGCAGAGCTTTATTTCACTCCCATGTTGGAAGATGCYTCTCTCCCCTTTCCTCTTGTGATCAGTGCTGGGTTTGTCTGTGTGTTGGTAAAAGAGAGTGTTTGGAGTGGAAAGATCTCCCAGAAAAGAATGCAGAAAGGCAAATGTGTGTGTGTGTGCTGTGATCCCAGCCAAGGGCTGCTGGAGCAAGGACTTGAATGGGGAATCAGATCCATGAGTATGTGAGAAGCAGCTCCTCTGGGGTATGGCCAAGACCCTAGATGCCATGGTTGAAGGGAGACCAGGGTTGTAGGTGAGAGGAGCAGTTGGGTCTATGGGCCCAAATGAACACTAGGCACCCAAATTAAAGGCTTTGCTTCAGCCAGGAGGAAGACAGGACTGAGCCCTGGACTGAGAGTTACCCTGCAGCTAGTTTCTTGGAAGGACACTAGGAGCAATCTCCTATTTATACACCAGTGAGAAAGATGGGGTTAAGGCGAGGGCTTTTTAGTGTTTTGGGGATTTGACTTGCTGAGTGATGAGTCCTCAATTTAATTCAGTAACGCTGGAGCAAGCATTCTGTCTTCTTTGCAAACCTGAAACCTTGGTCTTGTTTGGCGGGCTGTAGTAGCTCTGGAGGGTTAAAATGTGAAAGGGGAACACTGTTGCCTTGTGCCCTTGCCTATTTGGTGTGTTGATGATTATCTCCTAAATGATAGTCATAAGATAAGAGGGAAAATATGACTGAGAGGGTGTTGGGAGAACTGAGCCAGTCTTGTACATCACCTGCCCAACCAGTGAAAGAGGAAATGCATGAGTCAAGGCCTGGGAGCGCAGCACAGGCAGGATGGAGGTGGCAGCTGCCTTGCGAGGTCCTGAATGAGAGCAGCTGGATGCCAACCACAGGGATCAGCCTCTGCCCTGCCCCCCCCCCCCCCAAGCTCTGTGAGGACTGAAGAGGGGTTTCCAGCCCTGCCTTACAGGAACACCAGGTCACAGAAATGCCAAGCCAAATGGCACTTGATCCCATAAATGTGAGACAGATAAACACAAGGAAGAAAGACAAGAAAAGGGGCTGGTGGTTGAAGACACTTTTTATCCTGGAGCAGGTTTGTGGGAGCGCAGCCACAGCCACACAAGGAGTCATCTCATAGTCTTCAAGGAAGGAAACACAAAATGAAAATAAACTAAATAAACAGAAAATAACAGGCATTTCAACAGAGTAGCAAGACCATCACCCATAGTTATCCCCAAAGACGCTGCATTAATTCAGAGACACTTTTTCTTCCCCCCAGTCCTGCTACCCTCATTCAGCAACGAGACCCCAGCATGCCCCTGCCAGGCACTTGTTAAACTCCCATGTAGAGCCTGGGGGTGCCAGGGACAGAGGAGAAGGGGTGAAGGGTGGGCACAGGGTTGGATGGGGTGGTAGGCATTGCTTTTCCCTCCAGCTTGGGCAGGAGGAGCACAGCACCCTTGCTTGGCAGGGTGCAGGAGATCCAGCTGGGAAGCTCTGGACAGGGGCTTCCGGCTCCCCCAGGCTCAGCCCAGCACAGCCTGGCCTGGCACAGGCAGATTATATCGGATGGCTGCAAACTTAGTGTGCCTCTTATRGGAGGTTCAACAATGCTTCCAGTTTGTCCTGGTATGCATGCTATAACTCCTCCTCCTCCATGGCCCTTCCTCAGCTAAAGACTCTCTTCCTCTTCCTCATGCTGTGAACAGTTCATCTTCCAGTGTTCCTGAGACTGAAAGGATAGAAGCAGTACCAAGTGCCCTTGGGCCAGCTTTCTATCGTAAGAACCCACATAGCTCACCCAGAGCCAGCTCAGTGCATGGAAAGGGATTGTGTACCACAAGTGCCAGGAAGAATGGGCCAACACGGGACAGAGCCAGCCTGCAGTGTCAATGTACCTGCAGTGGAAAACTGAAAGTCAGCTTCTTTCCCAGTTGCTACAGATGGGTGAAAGGAGCTCCAACAGCAGCATGCATACCACATGCAGTAAAAAAAAAGTCACTTGAAATCCACTAGGAATGTCACTTTTTCCTGCTTCTGGATGGCCTGGCTGAGAGCTGACCAGCTGCTATATCASCACCAGGCCCCCATGTGCTGCAGTGTACCTCCCTTTAGTCAAAGGAGTACCTAAACTAAGCAAGCATGGGTAGCTCTGAACTGATCCGTGCTGAAATAGCTCTCACCTATGGGTGCTGAGCTTGTGTGATGCTGCTCAGAAATCTCCCCAGGAAGACACCAAGCTGATGCTGCCACAGAAGAGGAACCGCCACCTCCCCACAGTAACCATTGCCCCACAGACCCTGACCCTTCCCTTCCCACAGTGCCAACTAGTCTGGCTTTGCAGGACTCTGACAGGGGCAAGCACTGGGGGCATGGTCATCCCTTTACCCTCCTCAGCTCCATGGCTAGAGCCAGCCATGTCCTGATGTTGAAGACCAGTACTAAAATGTCCAAAAAATGAATGGAGAGTCCCATGAGACTAACGCTGGGAGTGATCTGGAGTGCAGATTTCCCCCTGTCTCTCCCTAAAGCAGACCTGCCCTGAGAGCCATGAAGGGCATGGAGAAGTTAACTCTGCAGCTGGGGAGACATGTGCAATTTGGCAAGGATAGGTTCTTTCCACAGAGGCTGCTATTTCTGCATGACCTAATCTGGGTTTGCTGATTCTTTGCGCTGTGAGTCACAGTGTGCATGGTCCCCTGGTCGCTGTGTTGGGCTGCAGGACTTCACAGTAGCCTTTTGCTCTTCCCAGAAAGAACGACTCCCTTTGACTTTGGTGCCGTGTGGTGTTTGATACTTTCCCATTTACACATAGTAAGATCACCATCGCTGTGATCTGCAGTGATGGTGGATTGACATGGTAAGACCTTCTCAGCAACAAGCAACATGTTACCTGGCCAGGACTCACACTGGTCCAGAGCGATGCCTGTATGAACAGTTTCCCTAAAARCCATTTACAGCTCTCCAGAGGTGAAGGTCTTGGAGAGATGCAGCAGCTAGTGTAGGGCTGCCTGTCTCGTCAAAGTAAAGCTTTACAGAGCTGTGTGGAGGGGAGAAAAACTTGGTATAAAAATAAAGCAGAAGCTGGTCACCCATGGCAAGACGAGGGCTGCCTTCCTCACCAGCCTGCCCAGCACCCATGGAAAAGCTTGTGCCACCAGTAAGCCTGGCCACTCCATCTGAGGGCTCTCCATCCCAGCCCACAGCTAGTGCGGCAGCTGAACCCTGAGACTGCAGATTCCCAAGCTGCAAGCGCTGGGCCCTGGGTACCAGATTAGCTCTTTTTATTTCCTTTCATTTAGCAGAATCCTGCAGAGCTGGGCAGCTGCCAGTCAGTCTGTCAAGACGCAAACTATTTTGGGAATTTTTATGATGGAACAATATTTTTTCGGTAAACAAACGGAAAGCTGTTAAACAGGGACCTTCACCTCACAGCTCCCAGTTCAGTTCCCTCACTGCTGTGATACCACAGTGACTGTACTGTCCACTCTGCAGAGCTCCCTTCATGGCTCCAGCAGGGGCAAAACAAATAGAAGCTTTTTTCCCCTTTTCATGAACTCCTCAACAAAAAAAAAAAAAGAGAAGAAAAAGAGCCATTTTGGTTGAAGTGGCAGAAGCATTTTCTTGGTGGAGTTAACCCCTCATGCATCTGAGTGTATGCTGTATATTGGCTCATTAGTAGTGCTGAGACTCTCTGTATGCTGTCTTACCCAATTGTGCAGCATTTAGCCACATCCCAGGCTGGATTTTCTCAGGACTGCTGGAATCAAATCCAACCCAGCAGTGACACAGGGCTGACTGTGCACAAAAGGAAGACTTCCTTTTTTGAAGTGTCTGTTAATAGGAAGCCCTGATGGAGTCAGAGGGTGCATGGACGAAGATGTTGTTTGTACAGAAGAATGAAGCAGGGAAAGGAAAGGCAGAAATCTGTAACACACTAAAATGGAGGTACCACATTTCTCAGGGAAAGAACCCATAAAGGGCTAATTAGTCCTTCTTGCTGACAAGGGCTAAAATTGATTTCATGATTCCTCATGTATCTTTGGCAGTGGAGAATCCAATCTCACGTGGGGTGTATCTGCCCCGGACTTTTGGGGAATTGGTTGATGTCAATCAACTGGAGTGAGCCAACTGATAGAGTAACTGATAGAAACCAGCAGCTGTGCACAGAAATAGGGGAGGGCAGAGTGAGCCATTTGTATGCACTAGTCCATTCCACACACGTTTTGTCCATGTCACAAAGGCTTGTGGTTTTCCTCAGTTCCTGGAATGTCCAGTCCAGTTTGTACAACAGTGTTGGCTCACACAGGCCCTACTGGCAGTCCATTAGCTTCACAGCAGGCAGATCACTGAAGTGTCTCGAGGGATGGCATTCTGCTTCTCTCCTCTGCCCCTTGTTCCACTGTCAAACTGCTAGGGATTTGTAGTGTGCCCCATTGAAAACTCATAGAGTGGGACCTTTTGCTTGCCCCATCCYGATTCTGCCTTGGTATCTCTCTTGTAATTCATTAACTGTTCTCATTCTGCGACTCTGCTACTAATGACTTATGACTTTTTCAGGGAAGCCTTCAGTAAAGTTGCCAGCGAGCAATTGCACCTTCTCCCTGGCCAGCTGCCTTCCCTTCTCCGTGGGCAGTAGCAAGCCCTGCACTTTCCTCTCTCATTCTCTGGTTTCTCTGGTTTCTTCTGTTTGCTTTTACAGTCTCAGCAGGTCAGCATTGGAGCCTTTGCCCCTTACCCTGCTCCGTCTCACTCTGACACTTCCTGTAATTTCTCCCATGCCCATTCATACATATGAACCTCTTCTCACTTGCAGGTCTTTAAAACCCTCCCAGGGCAGCTTCCGTACCCTGTTGTTACTTATCTTCCTGCCCTTTGCCCAGAATGGCTTTCTTTGGCTTTGCGTTGAGTGTTCTGTCCTTTGCCGTATAGGAGAGGAACTCATCTGGTCCCACCATGCAAGCACCTTTACTGTATGCTAGGGATGAGAGTCCCAGGAGCGCTCGGAGGACACAGGGTGAGCATCTCAGGGACTGTGGCAGTGGTACCGTATGAGATGCACACCAGTTCTCAAGCCCCCTGTCATTTAAGGCAGCCGCATTCTGCAGATGGATGTACAGAGACCAATGTGCTTAAGTACTTTGGATTCCAAGTCTGCACTTTAAACAGACACATAAGCTGTCAAAATCCCTGTGGCTCTTATTTCCTGTGATTACAGCTTCTACTGTCTGTTATTGGAGTCCCACTCCTATTTCCTCTTCCTGCTTTGGCTTTTCTCTCTTTACCCACTAATTTCCCTTTTCTTCTTCGCACCCTTCATCTCAGCCCCATGAAGTTCAGCGTGCTTWTCTCTCTGGTCCATCTGCCTCTCAGAGAACGAACTCTATCCCTGATAAACAACCCAGCTCCTCTCCTCTTTATCTCTTTCTCCTGAACTGGTCTTGCTCTTCTCTAGGGCCTTATCTCTCTAGTACTCAGTGACTTACCAAATCAGTGTCTCTTATGCCTGCCACTCCCATTCCTCCTGCTCAGCCTCATTCCTTCCCTAAAGAAGGCTTCACTTTCTGCAGTTTTATTCCTCTAGCTTTTATCAGCCTTTGTATCCCTCAGGTCCAGCTGCGCTTTGCCTTCTCTGCCAGCCCAGGGACTACACTCCATAAAGGTAGTCACATTGGAAAAGGAGATGACAGGAAAGTGCAGGACAGTCCTACAGCAAGTCATGTCAATATAATGTGTTCCCCTGGTATCTCATGCCTGTCTTGTAGTTTTCCAGCCCTTTCTTCTTAGGGTCAGGCCCTTAGAGCCAGCTTTACAATCCTCCACTTGGGTTTGAGCACTCATCACATGCAGGCATAGTAGAATACAGTTTCTTGTCCCAGCTTCTCCTCTGCTGCGACTCAGCCACAACTGCTTATAGCTCTAGACACTGGGCACCAAAAGGGCTCTGCAACTAGCCTCAGTAATGATACCGCTCTCTCAGGCACAGGCACTGGGATGATGGAGTAGTCCCCCAAGCAGGATCAGGTGCATGAGCTGTCAATGGGCCTCCAGGCATATACTCTCACACCCTTGGTGCTGGGAGTGGGTTTCAAACAGCTGCCTGCCTGCTGCTCATTTTCCTTTCAAAAACATTAGTCAAAATATCTGAGCTTTGGGAGGCCCATCTGAGAGACTGCTACCCCCAGGGAGGAGCTGATGACTTCAGGCCTGGTGAATGATATTGCTATGGATGCCTGAGGTAAATGACAAAGCTTAAGGCAGGGATGTGCTCAAGACCATGGCCTGGTGGCCTCAGTGAGGGCATGGGGAGGCTGTCAGAGAAACATTTGCCTACCTCACATGTCCCCAGTCTCTATAGCTCACACGGTCGTGAGTGAACTGGCCTGTTTGTTGCTAATGGATAGGGCTGAGTGAAATCAGTGTGGCTTTTCTGTGGCCCGTGTGGCTCTTCTGGGCCATAAGACATTGCTGGATAGAAGTTGAAGGTGCATGAGGAGCAGAAGGGCCTTTATATAGGTGTTTTCCTTTGCCTATGGTTTCCCCAACCATAGAGTGGTTGTGGCTGTTCCTTCAGACAGATTGTAGATAAATACACCTACAAGGCTTGAAGGCAGATTTGTCCCTCTGTGGTGGTGACAGTACCTAGATGGGCCGTGGGATCATTTTATCTAGGGGTCCGCCCACAAGGGTGCTTCTGTATGTAAGAGGAGCAGGGAAAAGGTCTTAAACAGTGACACTGGCAAAATTAATGCCCTTTCCAGGAGCTTGCGGCCTGCCTTGTCTTTGCTCTGTCTGCCTGTACGTCTTGTGAAGGATGTTCTTTCTCTCAGCTTCCAACCTGCAGGCATCTCCTGGTCCTCTGTTGTTTATGACACTGCAATTTGTTGCCTTGGAAATAAGTGCTGTTTTATCCCAAACAGAGCCTACAGTTTCACAGTGTGATCAAGCACGAGGAGCAGATGCTTTCCCCCATCTCTTCTGTTGTATTTCCCATTATCCTCGTCCACAGTTGGATGACAGGAATCTATGATTCAGTACAAATATCTGCGTCCCAGCTGTACCTACCAATGTCAGCTGGGAAGCCATGTTTCTGCTGGGATATGACATGCCTCTGGGTCTAGCATCACTATTTTGGCTTCTTGTAAACGGAACTTGACCAAAAGCCTAAAATAAACATCTTTTCTTGCTGACTTCAGTCGTGCCTATGAGCGGGTGGCAGGAGGAAGGTTTAACACCTGCAGTTTTTGTTTCCCAGGGCTCTGTAGATCTCTTCAAAGGCTTCCAGCCCTCTGCAAGCTCATTTTACTGTTTTATATGTTGAACTTTGGACAATACGTCTCTTGCATTCTCTGCAGACACTGCATTGTCCTTCCCTGCAGCTCTTCCGGGCTGAAGCTCTGCTACAGTTTGGTGACAGCTGTGCTAGGTAGGACTTGGGGAACTGGGTGGGAGCTATGTCGTCATGCAAATGTTTTTTCCTGGAAGCAGTTTTCGAAAGAGCTTTTGATACTGGGGCACAATGGGGTCATGGGCTCTGGTAAGCAAATGGGGTGCCATAGAAATGTGGGCTCAATAGGGCTTTGGAGCCCAGGGGATCCAAAATGCCTGGGGGAATCAGCTGTTCCAAGCCTGAGATTAATTGCTTTGTGAAGGATTCTGTTTTCATTCCTCAGCTTTATTCTGTGTGATTCAATCTGATTTGTTTGAATTCTGTTCTGAGGCTTATGTTCTACCCAGCACTCTGCTGTCTGGATGATGTCTTTCATTGCCAGAGCAAATGGAAATGAGTAAATTTAGTCTGGAGATTAACAGGATGTTTCTTTCTTTCAGAGCAGTGAGATCCTTGAACAGCCTTCTAGTGGGAACAGTGACAGCAAAACCCAAATTGCTTTCAAGATAGAGCCTGGTCAGTTTATGAAGGGGATTATATAAATGATGCTGTTAGAGCTTGTGGCTGGATTCAGTGATCCAGCATGCCTTCCAGTCCTACCTTTCCAGGAGCTGGCAATCTATGTTTAAAATTAGTTTGAAGGTGGGAAAATTGTCTTCAAAATTCAAATGTTCTGAATTAAAAATGGGAAACAGATGAGAGGCTATTGAAAACTTTAATTTTTGGTAGTCCTTTTCCTAGAAGCAGGCAGGCTGCAAAGCCAGGCCTGCTGGTAGGCAAGCAAGGAGGTTGGTTTGTGGAAAGGAGCAAAATTCCTGTAGTTTGGGGTGGAGATGTGGCATGGGGAGGGCAAGGCAGATCCTGGAGAAGGAGGATACTGATTATGGGGCAAGGAGGGAGGTGCAGGTGCAGGACTGGAGTCGGAGATGAGGGGAGGCACAGGCCTGTGAGATACAGGTGGCGGGAGGAGAAAGGAAGAGGGTTGCCATTCCTGTGTGTACATTATCTGGCTCTTTTGCTTATCACTGAATTTATCCTTTTTGCAATGAGTATCTGACTAAGGCTGCTTGTGCTGCTGCACCATTAATCTGTGGCTTTCCATTATCAGGCAGGTGCTTGTACCTGGGGGACCACCATGCTGAGTGCCAGAGATTCCTGGCATTGGGTGCTAGGGAGTTAAGCAGCCAGGCTGGAGTGGGCAAACAAACAGTGAGACCTGTACTAACAGCACTGCTTTGTGTCAGTGGGAAGCACAGGCTCCAACTTCTTCCGATTTCTCACCTGTCCAGACTGGTACAGAGAGAAAATACCTCTTGGAGTTGCAAAAAACCCCACACCTATTTACAGTGGATTCCCCAGAGCCCTCCTGTGGGGTATTAACCCTTTATTCCCAGGCCCAGAATTTCCCATGTGCTTTCTGGGGTACGAACGCTCCTCCCTTTTGGCATGAAGGTTTTCCCCTGCCATCCCTGCGGAGCTGAGCTCTTCTCCCTCTGTTGCAGAGATTTCCTCTGTTTGTTGTCCAGGGCATTGGCCCATCTTCTCCCTAGAGCAGGTCACTGCTTTTTCTTTTCTCCCCATCTGTACAGATATCTCTGTCCCTTGCATAACTGTGCACTAGGGCTCTTTTGTGGGAGCTGGGCTTCCTGACACAGCTCCTTCCCCCTGAAAGCAGAACTTTCTTTGCTGTCTTTGGGTTGGACCTGTGATTGTGCCTCTGTTTGTCTCGGACCCCACCAGGTTTCCCTGAGATACCAGCTCATCCCCCCTCCTTGAAGTATCCTTGCTCTCTTCAGTCTTTTTCCTGGTCTCACTGTTTGCTTTCCCTCTTTTCCCTGGTTTCTGAGTTTTCTCGGAAGGAATCCCGCTCTCTGGCCTCCTCAGGCTGGAGTGTTGTGTTGTTGTTTTTCCTTTCGTCGCTATGGGCAGGGATTTCAAATACTGAGCCAAGGAGAGGGAGGGAAAGAGGGAGGCAGTGAAAGAAGAAGGGAGTGCAAGGGGAGGGACAAAGAAAGTCAGGAAAGTGAGAAAGCAAAGTGTGCAGGGGAGTGTGGTGAGGAAGTTGCGGTGAAGGAATGAAATAGAGGAGGAGCATAGAGGGCATTGGGGAAAGAAAGAGTTTTGGATAAATATCAAGGAGAGCTTTTTCGTTGATTGTTTTACTAATAACACTATTGCAGTAGACAGCAATATGCAGAGGAAGACAAGGAACCACCCCACCCCCACATCTGCCTAAGACGTAAGATGTGAAAGGTTATTCAAGGCAAAGATACATCCTTCAGAAAATGAACATCCAATGCTAGAGCAGCCAGTAGGAGCACAGACTGCAGCAGGGAAAATGTAAGATGGGAATTTGGCGGGTAAGAAGAGAATGTGAAGTGCACAGACCCAGAAAAAATAATGGGACCTTCTCTAAGTCTGTTGAGAGTAGGAAGCCTGGAAGAGGGCTGACGGGTTTTCTGTGGACAAGGAAGAAGGTAGAGTGGCTGACGAAGGTTAGGGCACTGCAGAGAAGCTAAATGATTCCTATACTGCAAAGAAGAAAAGATAAACTCCCTAATAGTGCAGTTCAGCTGATAAAGATGATGCACTCTCAGGCAGTGAGAACTTACAAGAGGAAATGTTGATGTGTTAGAAAACAACAGTCCCCAGGACTGGGCACCAGCACCTCAGGAGCAGAGTAACTGATAGAAACCAGCAGCTGTGCACAGAAATAGGGGAGGGCAGAGTGAGCAAAATGTGGGCCAAGGAACTGCAGACACAGGTCTTATTTTGACTCCAGGTAAATTGCTGGAATGGTCATTAAGGATCTGCAGGTCCCCTCTGCACACCCACCCGGTCTGCAAAATTGCAGGGTTAAATTTGCAGCTCACTTTCCTCTGCAAAGGAAAATCATGCTCCTCTGATCTGCTGGAAGTTATGGAGTGTATCATTGCTGTTGTAGGAAATACAGCAGAATGTGGATTTTCAACAAGTCATGAGCAGTGTCTTTCAAAGGAATTTCTCAATGAGGCCATGAAAGCTCAGAGCAGTTCATGTCTGGGGGCTGTGCAGAGATGGTTCTATACTAGGATGGAAACTAATCCAGAGAATATTGTAATGCCACGCAGTGAATGTGGGATACATCTCCATCTGGAATACTCTGTTTGCGTCTCATCACCCTTGCTGGAAAAGATACGGGAGATACAAGCAGTTAATGAAAGTTACTAAAAAGATGAAAACTTCCATATGAACAGTGATTGCAAGGAATGCAACATTTCAGTTTACAGAGAAGATAAATGAGAAAGGGATATGAATTAGATAGGACTATAACTTTTTTTAGGAAAGACTATATTCTTCAAAGTCTAAGCCAATGCCTAACTGATAAAGATAAGAAGGAAATTCCTCTCTAGAAAGGTTATTCCATAACTGTCCAACAAAAAGATTATTTAACTTAAGGATTTTGCGCTGTCAGAGACAAGTTTTTGGGCAGCTTTTGTCAGCTCCAGTACTTAAAACAGTCCTGTTTTTATAAATAAGCAGCCTGGGGATCAATCTGCCCATAGTCCAGTGTCCATTAGGGTGCTGTCAGTCCAACCATCATGGCTGTGACTGCTCTGGGCCCAGCACTGACTGCCACTAGCCCAGCCCCAGCTACTTGCCTCCAGGGCTTCCCAGCAGTAACCTGGAGGAATTTACTATCCTCTCACTCCTATTGCTTGTGTGAGTTGCGTTGTCATTCCTCAGCCCAGTTCTGCAAAACAACTGGCAGTAACTTTTTTTTTTTTTTTTAATCAGACTAGAAATTAGGTAGCGAGGGATAAAGGGAACAACTAATTCAGAACTAAATGGTGGCCAATCGGGCTGATGTGGTGTGTAGCCAGGAGTGGCCAAAGGGCAGTCACCTCTTGACTCTGATCGATACCACCCTCCTCTGTAGGTTGAAGCTGTCTTTCCTGCTGTAGATAGGTACTGTACTCTGGCTCAAGGAGTTCAACTGAATTTCAAAGTCCTAGGTTGCGTCCTTCAGAGGAGGGTTTTCAATACTGACCATCAGGTTTGCAGATAATACTAATACTGAAGGCAAAGCAAAGAGGCAGGAACAAGGGAACCAAATTCCTGAGGATCTGGGTGTTTTAGGTGGATGAGTGACAGATGCAAAGCACCGCTTAACGTAGAAAATGTTAGATGATTAGTGGGAGCAAGGAGCCAGTCTGAGGAATTTGAGTTAAACAGAGCCATGGCACAGCTCACTGAGCCTAAGTGGGTGGAAGGGAAATCATTAACCCCATCAGCCCTGCAGGGAGAGGCAATAAGAAAGGGAATCCACATGGAGGAGGTGAGTGTGGGTTTATGTCTGTCCAGGCATGTTCCATGTGCCTATTATTGCACTAGTCAGCCTTAAAGAGGTTTTAGAAAGGGGATTACACTGGACTGGCTAACATCCCAATTAGATCTAGAATAATAATTAATCTAATGCATTAAAACTATGCTCATAGATGCTATGATGAGATTTAGGTTTAGGTCTTGTCTTTCTTGGCCAAAATGTCCCAGTGCTGTTATTGCTCACTCATCTCCATTGATGGTGGCCTCAGGAGAGCATGAAGTGCAAGCAAAGGGCTATCATTGCTGAGCTTGGAGGACAGGACACATTAAATGCCAGGGACCATCAGGAGCCTTGTCAGCACTCTGGCTGTTGTCACTGTGCCATGGATGGAACTGGAATGGTAACCGTGATGTTGAGAAACTTGGCCAAACTGACTAGTACTGGCTCTGCCTCTGCTGCCCACTGTTAGAGGACATGGGCCTGCCCCAGGGAGCATCCAGTTCTGGTGTGAGACAGCAAACAAAGGTGGCAAACAGTCAAGAAGAGAGGGGTGAGAAGGACAAGGGTTGCTGCGGTACAGTCACATGGTGTCCTGGCCTAGGCCTGAGCATGGCTTACCAGCTGCACAATTCATACATGTGGGGAAGGCAGAGAAACACATGCTGATAGCTGACTGCTATGTTGAAGGCGAAAAGCAAAGACTTTTTTCCAAGGACTGAGAACAACTCCTTTGCAATCAAATTCCTGTGCTGGTGCAGCTCTGTGCTACTCTAGAATTCACTCGGTTCCTGATAAATTTGTGCCCCCTGTGTTGCGTTGTGGGGCTGTGTTTTCACACCCACAAGCCTTCACCTTCTATACGCTTTATTTAGAGCAAAAATATGCAAATCATTCTTTTTGTTTGAGAAGAAAAGCATCTTCCAGCCAGTGAAGTATTGGCAGCTTTTTATATTTTGTGCAGTGGGACCTTTGCTTTTTTCCCAGTCTTTCCTGTCTCCATTGCAG
Organism: Apteryx rowi; assembly: GCF_003343035.1. Taxonomy (NCBI): domain Eukaryota; kingdom Metazoa; phylum Chordata; class Aves; order Apterygiformes; family Apterygidae; genus Apteryx; species Apteryx rowi. The sequence goes on from NW_020451284.1 coordinate 201,398, forward strand.
ATGCTGCCATTCCCACTTGGTTAATTTGTCCTTGTCAGCACATGTTTCCACAGCAGTGGCAAGACTGGCCAGCCCTGGTAGGGCTAGCTATGTTTACCCGGCTGCTCTGCATCCTTTAGTGAGCAGTGTGTTGCTGGTGACTTTTCTGTTCACTTTTACCCACTGAAGCCACAAATTCTGAAAGAATTCTTATGCCTTTTCTAGCCCAAATGAAATTGTATCTGAAAAGTAAACATGTTTTGTGTTTACATGAGACAAAACCCATCTTGGGAAAAGAACAGTTCAGGCACAGGCGGCTGCAAGAACTAGGAAGATTCCCTTGTGAGAAGAGAGTTCCCAATTCAAGAAAGAATGATGCAAGTTTGTCCCTTTAAACATGTGCGTAAGCGCTATCCTGGAGAGGGATGCTTCCCTGAAACTAGCTCTGAAATAGTTAAGTTAAACAGTTAGGACTAGAATTATCATAATAATGGTGTCTCAGCTGCCCCCAGGACCTGCAGAGGGGAAGCTCTGTAGGAAAGACAATGTAGACTGAAGAGTGAGGTTCAGCTATACTCTCGCCTTGCCCCTCACCCCTTCCCCTGCCTTCCTTCAGCACAGTCCAGGGTACGCAGCTTTGAAATCAGTGCAGAGCAAACGTGCTGCATCCAGTTATATCCGCAGTGCCTGTGTGAAGAGCCTGTGAGATAAGGAAAGCCTTTCTCTGCCTTCTCTGTCTCCTGGCTCACTGTCCTAGGGCAAGGGAGGTGCAGCTCAGAGAAGATGGCAGGGACTGCCCTGCTGTAGCCAGGAACTAGTTTCTTTAAGGCAAGGAGCTGTGGTGCCTGTGTGGAGTCAGGGCTGGTCCCATTCAGACCGATAGGTACAGGGCCCCTGCTCTCATCCCCTTGAGGGCTGGGTAAGGGAGAAGAAGAGCACAGATGAGGAAGTCTGCACTGGAGGCTGGGGCTGTAGATGTGTACATTGCAATGGAACATCTCAGCACTGCCTGTTAGAAAAAAAAGAACATTAGCAAGGGAAAAACTAGAAAGGGGTGGAAAAGAGAAAGAACAACTGTCTTCCTTCCAGCCCTCACTTGAGGGCTCACTTTCCCACCTTGAACAGCATGCTGGACATTGCTCAGCCAGGTCATCAGCCTCCTCTGAAATTCCCATGTTTTTCCCTCTCCCTTTTCTCAGGATGCAGGAGCTGCCAGGGAGCTGCCATGGTCTGCCCTGAAGGCAACTTGCGTGCAGATCACTAGAGAGTGATATTGTTTGTCAACCACACTGGGATCCTTCCAGCTTAAGGCACTAAAAAAGTCTGTCCTATCTGATGTAGGAAGGTGAAGGAATGTATATGGGAAAAATATATCTCAACTTGCACTTTTCCCTTCCCCCTGAGATAAAGTGGCAAGATTAATGAAATTTCGGGATTCTCTGCAAAGGTGTATAGGAAGTATTCTGCCTCTCTGAAAACAGAAAGATGAAAGACTAACAGCATGAGGAGAGTGAGAATGAAGTGCAGAGCCAGGCTGCTCCTGTTTCTGTGGGACAGCTTGGGGCACAGCATATCTTATACTGAACATACTGATTCTGGTTCCCTGTTCCTGCTCAGTCCAAGCTCCCCTACTTAGTTCTCTCTTTTTCCCTGAGATGCAGATGAAGAAGAGGATGGGGCTGGAAGTGCTGGCAATGGGGAATTTGTCAATGACAAAAAGCATGAATCGTTAGTGGTGAAAAGAAATGGAATTTGTGAACAAAAAGAAACAATGATAAGGAATGAGAAGGAAAACAGGGTGGGATGGATGGTGTCTGTCTCTGTTTAGCTATGCAGTTGGGAAGGATAGGGCAAAGAGCTGGCAATAAATAGTGTTATACRACTCCTCCAGTCTGTAATGACCTTCCCATGGGGCCCCGGGGCACACAAGAGGTCTCAGAAGAATCTGCTGGTTGTTGCATCCTCAATGTGGTTCATCCTGTTTGGGAGGTGGGTCTCATCTCCTTCCCCATTTAATTTGTGCATAGGCTCAGGGAGAACAAGTTGGATAGTACAGCTCAGTGGGGTGACTTGACTAACAGCTATAGTGGTTTTTGGTTCCAAAGAAAAGGAGTATTCCTGACCTGAAATGGAGGGAGTTGCTTTAGGAGCAACAGTACCAGAGCATCCAGTGCATGCAGCAGATCCAGCATAGCCCTGCAGCTGTGCAGAGCTCCGCTTCCCAGAAGAGTTGGTAGATGCAGGTGGGAGAGGGCCAATGTCAGAGAGAAAGAGGAAGCATGCAATTCAAATTCATGCAAATAAGTTATCAGGAAGGCCCTGTCCCCTGTGTCCCCTGTCTGTTCTCTCATCTCCATCTGACATCGCACTCCTAGAGCATGGGGCAGTGTGAGTGTGCCTGTGCCTCTAGCAATAGGTAAGATGGGATGTCCCAGTGATGATAAGGGGAGAAGAGCAAAGCAGCTGGACAGGGAGAGCCTTGAACCCCTCTGCTTCCCTCTGGCTCCTCTACATCCCAGCTGAAGGGCTGACAGAGCTGAGACTGACAGCCCTTGGCCTGTGTATGGGGGCATGGGTGGAAGTGCAAGGAGATGCAGGGGGAACACAAATAGGAGCATGGGGGGCAYGCAGGGGTGGGTGCAGGGGATGTGGAGGTCCTTGCCGCTGCTGGTGCCCCTGCATCTGACTGGGAGGGTGCAGGTGGTGGGACGTGGGGCTGCAGGGCGCTGGGATGTGGAGGTGTGAGGAGCTGGGATGCAGGGTGCCAGGGGGCTGGGGGCTGGGGTGCTGGGTGTGGAGTGCCAGGGTGGGGGCTGATGGGGTGAAGAGGTGTGGGGGTGCTGGATACAAGGTGTAGAGGAATGGGGTGCTGGTATGTAGAGGTGCCGGTGCGGGGTGTTGGGGTGCGGGGTGCAATTTGTGGAGATGTGGGGTGCTGTGGTGTGGAGTATAGGGTGAGGAGGTGCGGGAGTGAGGAGATGCAGTAGTGTGGGGTGCCAGGGTGAGGTGATTCAGGGGTGTGGGTTGCCTGGGTGTGGGAGTGAGGGAGTGCAGGGTGCTGGGATGTGGGGTGCCAGGTGAGGTGGTGTGGAGATGCGGGGATGCTGGTTGTGGGGTGCCAGGTGAGGAGCTGCAGGTGTGTGGAGGTGTGGGGATGCCAGGTGCAGGGTGTTGGGGTGAGGCAGTGTGGAGGTGTGGGGGTGAGGTGGTGCACGGCTGCAGGGTGCGGAGGTGCTGTGGTGAAGCAGTGGAGAGGTGCCGGTGCGGGGTGTAGGCGTGCTGGGATGAAGCAGTGCGGGGTGCTGGGTGCCGGCAGGGCGGTGCAGGGCTGCCGACTGCGGGGGTGCCG
>NW_020451284.1:205545-225848 GCF_003343035.1 Apteryx rowi
CCGGGGGGAGCAGCCCGGCAGCCTGCGGCGGCAGGCGGGGTGCTGCCCCCGGGCGGGGACCCGGCTGCGGCGGGGGCGGGCGCACAGCAAAGGCGCGGGGAGACCTTCCCCGGGGGGAGCAGAGCCGCAAATGCGGGTCAGAGCAGGGCTGCGCCCCCCTCGCCCGGACCTAGCCCTGCGTGGGGTCAGGACTGCCTTTGGGGGGGTTTCTACCACGGTGCCCGTGTTGCTTTGCTGCTAGGGTGGAGGGGAGCGGCCTCTGGGTGCCGGCGTTGTGCTCCGCTTCACCTGTCTGCCCGGTGTGCGGGTGCCGCTTCGTGCCCTGCGCGGGCAGCGGGTGAACGAGGGGACCCGGATTACATCTGGCTGCTGTGTTTGTGCTACACGGAGCATCGATGTTGCAATGTGCTGTGCTTCCAGCTTGCAATGCCCTGGAAAGGAAAGGGGCCCTTGAGACTCCCCCACTGCTCGGTCCCAAGTCCGCTGTAGCAGTCAGGCATGGAGTTGAATGGAAGTTGCATTCTTTTTGCACGGTCTGCTCTAGGAGGCACTTTCTTTTTCCATGGCAGGGAAATAGGTTTGAGAGCAAATTGGGGGAAAGGGAGAAATACCGGGGGAGAGAGAGAGCAAGAGTCACATTATGTTTCCATTTTCCTTTAATGAAGGCCCTGTGGAGGTGTATTTGAAAACACAGGGTCTCCTATGCCTTCAAGGAGGGTGAGAACACTGTGCTGGCTGGTTCCAGGGCCATATGCAGTGTATGGTGGCCAATGAAATGGGGCCTGGCTCGTTCTGTTGCTTGTCTTGGCAGCCTGCTTCATGGCTTGTATTACCAGCCCTGGAACACAACCACTGCCAAACTGTGTGTGTGCGCGTGTGTGTGTTTGGACTCCAAGAGCTCAGCAGAAACAAATGCTTCAGCAGCTCAGACCAGGAATTTTTAGCTAGTTTCTTGAAGCTTGCATGAAAATTTCTATCTGGAGGCTGTTGCCAGAGTCTGCACTGGTTATCTGCTAGTTCATGCTTCCATGGGGATGTCTGGGAATACCAGTTGTTGGAGTTCAGATTCTTAGTCTGAATCCCAATGATTAAAAAAAAAAAAAAGAGCCCATCTGGGGGATGAGTGGGTGGGTGCAGGAGCTGCTGTCCAAGTTGTCCCTGTGTCAAGCAGTGATTGGCTGCCCCAGGTTTTCCTGATTCTCTGGGGTTTAACAATATTTGCTGAGTGTTAAAATACAGGTTGCTGCCTATGTCCCCTCACTGGGACACCTATGGATGCTTCTCCCTCCTCTTTACAGTTCCATGTTTTCCTCCTGACAGGATGCAAAGGTCTCTGCTGTGGGAGAGTAGATACACCCTCACACCTCCTGCTTCTTCTCTTACCATCTCCAACTGAGCAGTATCTAACTAGGCTGTTTCAGAGCAGATAGCACTGAGCATTTACTAAGTGATCTCCTTCCCTATGCTGAATTTGCTACTTTAACTGCATTGCCTGGGCCAGGCACTTGGCAGCACTCAGTGTCTTGAGTGTGAAGCTGTTCAGAGACTCTTTCCACTGCAGTAAGCTGTGCCCTGTGGATCACCTGGTCCCAGCTCCCCCGAGCAAAAGGGAGGGAGAGCCACGGTGTGTGACATTGACTCTGTCAGCCTGCATGTGTCCTTCAGTGCCAGTGCAGCAAGGAGGGTGCATGGCAAACATGATGCCATCTGTCTCAGGCTGCCTTCATGGATTGCCCAGTTGCCTGGAGTGTCCAGAGTATTCATCCAAACATTGCAGGGTATTTAATGTGCAGCCAGGTAGCTGAAGATCCATAGAGGTCTCAGCATAGCAAGGCTATTGCAAACTAGCCGGAGATGATCTTAATATGGGTTAGAGGCCTTTGTGGATGTCCCTGGAGTTCAGGGGATAATTTTGAGGAGTTTGCAGGATAATTTTGAGGAGTTTGCAGGGAGCATTCTTGTCTTGGAGTCTATGCTTGGCCCCTGTGGTTGGTGAGCTCTGTGCTGCAGGAGGGCTGTCCTCTTGAAGAAGATTCCAGACCTGACCACAATGTGGCCATGAAAGGTCCCAGGGGACTTTAAGAAGTCAGTTGTTAACCTCAGTGTTTGAGCTGCAGCCGAACTCAGGCTATTTCCCCCTTTGAACTGTGTCAGTCAGAAGTAGGATAGCTTTTACCTTCCTGCTCTAGGCTGCTGTTCGGTCCATGGTGCAGCATTTTTAAATGTCTGTCACATTATACTCCGTAAACAACTGATTAATTGTAATCTCTGTTGCAATAGCTGTGAGGAACCTTGGTGTGCTAGGTGCTGTACAAAGCCAGCTGTTACAGGTTGCTTACAAGTCAATCACTGCATTGCAGTGGTGGGGGTAGTGTGATGCTGAGCTATAGCTTATTACTAATCTGTGAGGGTAAGGAGAAAAATGTCGGGGAAAAGAAGCACTTGAGCTGACTGCTTCAGTAATGGCAAAGAAGGGGTTATTTCTAGAAGTTGAGAAGTTGAGTGCACAGAGATGAAGGCAGTGATGAAGTTAGTGATGAAGTTAAGAGGTCTGAGCTGGGGAGAAGGGAGAGAAATGGAGCAATAGATTTGCAGGGCTGGGAAGGGTGGCTCACCCTGGTGAGGTGGTGTCAGATGATACCTCTAGAATAGGTGTCCCTCTGAGCGTGTGTCTGGAGGACTTCAGTGGAGYCCCAGCAGAAGACTTGGTGTCAGACTGTTCCTGTTTGAAGGACTGAAGGATGTGGGGTCACTCCCAGGAGGTGCAGCCTGGTGGCCCTGTGTGTCTGTTTGATAGTAATGGGAATAATAACCTAAAGCATCAGGTAGGTGGGGTGGGGGGTGATGGTGCAGCTCCCGGCTGGATGGGAGCTGCAAAACTGCTCTCTTGCCAAAGAGAGGATGTCTGCTCTGTCCTACTGCTTAGGTGAAGTGTAGAGAGATGTATGCCTCTGGAGAAGAGAGAGGCAGTCAGGCTCTGGCTTTCAGGAAGGCTTTCACAGCCTGTGAATGACTTGCCTTCTTCCTGCCATCTGTATGAGACTAGACATTCAGGGCTTAGCCAGACTGTTTCCACTCAGGAAATGGGTTTAGACCTCTACCTCCTGAGGAACTGTCCTTCTCAGCTGCTTCCTATCCTTAGCATTGTGGCCCTGCAGTCCRCTCACTGGAGCTCAGGATGGGACATGACATGCAAGGGTGTTCATAAATCCTGCTATTCCTCTTCCACCACATGGAGTTGCCTGTGGGAGAAGGAGAACATCAAGGGCAGCTGGAGGTGTCTGTGGGAAAGGAACAGATGCTTCTTTGGCCCTGCAAACCCAGGGTCTGCCTGTAAGAGATGTCTCCCTCCCTTGGGATGGAAGTGGAGTGTGGTGGTAGTATGACAGTGTAATATCTGGCATACAGAGCCTGGCATGCTGCAGTTCAGCACACCTCATAGACCATGCTGCAATCAGGTCCTTTAGAGAAAGTGTTACAAGGCATTTGGGGAGATTCCCCCTAAGTGATGTTATGTCCTTGGTAAAGAGGCAGCATGCACACTTTTATCCCAGTGGGTGTCACTACAGCTCTTCAGTGCACTACAGGTGTTGGATTCCTCCATATTAATAGGTTCAGCAGATTAATAAATAAATGCATGGTGGCTGTTACTGAAGTTCATGTTTGCCAGCACTACTATATGGGTATCTGAAAGGACAGGTTACAACCATGGGACTTGGATACTACTGTGTTCTGATGGTTGGTAAATAACTTTGACAGTGATCAGTGTGGCCTTTGGTCAGTGATACTGCATTTTTCCATGGCACTGAAAGTTACTACTTTTAAAATTGGACCATGAGAAGCTAGATAGGAAACAGGGTGACCTGCTATAAACCACTGTTTGAAACTAGATGCATCAGCTATGTCTGTAATAAACCAGATAGAGAGCAGGTGTCTGGGAATGGAAGAGCATCACACTTTATACAACAGAGGTAAACTATAATTGCATGGTTTAATACATGTGGCACCAGGAATATGGGCTATTGGCTTTCTGGCTTCAACTTCATAGTGCTTAACATGGCATTCGCTGAGGGCATGTCACCTTGAAGTGACAGAAGGTTTATAGGCTCCAGTGAGCCACAGCCCTCTGTAGTCTCCACAGCCAGAAAAGACTAGATAGAAAGAAGCAAGTGGCTCTGTGCTTCAGAGAACAAGTGATAGGCGAATGTCCTGTCTAGAAAGTTTAGAACTTGTTTAGAAAGTTACATTCCTGAGGCATGTGAAGCTGGGCATGTCAGGAAAGGACTTTTGTATAAATCATCCTTCTGCCAACACGAGGGGACTAGGAAGATGTAATGTAAAACATACAGACTGAGCGAACTTGTTAGCCAGGAGCTTAAAGTAAAAAATGACAAAGCCATAAAATTCTAAGGGACCAGAAAGTTGCTTTGCATGGGTTGTAGCATTTGTTCTGATCTGTAAAGCAGAGTTACTGCTTTTTGGCCAGGAGCAGGTGAAGGGCCAATTGCTATGACTTAGAGGCTCCAAGACAAATGGCGATTCTACATTAAGTGGTAACACACACACTGAAGAGACCAAACATCACTTGTATGGTGGCTTGCAGACTTTGGCAGTCCTCTGATGCATGCCAACTGATGAGTAGTGGCAGACACCCAGATGGAACCTGGAATGAGAGAACAACAGGCAAGTGTGGCCTTGGTTCCTACAGGCAGAATGGCAAAGGACTGGTAGGACAGACTTTGCCTCATCTCAGCACTTACCATGGGCAGAAGAGAAACACACTGGTATTTACAAAGTGTTGGAATCCCCCAGCTGGCTACACTGGGTGCTGGGCTGGCTCTCTGGGCATTGCAAGGGTATGTGGATTAACCATTGCAGATGTCAGAGCATGTAAAAGAGCTTATGTTAGAAGGAAACCAGGGTTTATAGACAGCRAAATTAAAAATAAGGTTGTAAACTGTTCCCAGTCCCACCAAGAAAGCTGACAGCACAGATAAGACACTAATAGAAATTTAAACTGCAGTGAAGGGTGACTGACCTCATTCTGACATTATGTGGTCCCCTCTGTACGAGAATGCTATTGATGCAGCTGCAATTGCGTCTGGTTTACAAAGAAACAAATGGCTTCTTTGAGTGAGGATGCATAGGATGGTCCTGGGGGAACAGTGGATACAGACTAAAGCAGTTTTTGCACAGGATTATGAATTTATGATTTCAACATGGGTAGGCATTCCAGTTTTAGTTTATGGGTAAGAATAGTACTGAAGAGGTGGCAGGAGGGGTGTGAATATAGGCTAGCAACCAGAATACAAGCCCTCAGGGACACTAACTCACGTGGATTATGCCTACGCATGTTAGACTTATGCCATAACTGCTCTGCAAACATCAGCTCCTTCAGGAAAAACAAAATCCCCAGAAAAAGCAGCAGTGAAATATCTGTGTGGAAGAAAATCAAATAGATTTGAGAAGTAAGAGAAGGAATAGGAGGAAATGCAGGGATAGTGTCACTGAGGGAGCTGAGCAAATGCATGGGACAGTCAACTCTGTAAAGCATCTTCCTACTAGTTAAGCTGGCTACAGAAGAAAACTCCAGCAATAGGAGAAAACCAAAGAGTACTGGGCACTGTGTTTAAGAAATAGGCCAGTGTCGCAAACTATTGACCATAAAGACATAAGAGGGGACAAAGTACTAAAGCACTCTTTGCTGTTGTGAAAGATGCAGCAAAAACAAGCTGAGAAAAGGAAGCTGTACTGCTGTCACTCTTTGGGGATGAGAGTGCTGATAAAATAACTGAACTTGCCAACAGAATGGATGACCAAGACCAAAAAACCCCAGCAATGCTTAAAGCAAAGATTCAAAAGTGACTGCAATAATTAGGAGGGGTTACAGACCTTTTAGCAAAAGGTCAAGTCTTTTAACCAGCACAAGGGCAGTATGGAGGCAAAGCTGAGGAAATACAAGCTGAATTCTGACCCAGGAAATCATGTGTTGAACAGATTTTTTGCTGTAAGGTTAGTTGCTTAAGAGAACTGAATGACACAAGCTGCTCATCCTTGAACTGAAGTTTTAAGAAAGCCTTCTCTATCTCATAATTCACTCTAGAGCACCTTGAGGTGTTGTGGCACAAAATAATGAATAGCATCAGTGCCGAATGCATAGCTGTAGTGAATGTAAACTTGAGCAGCTGGCGTCACACAGGTACCAGTGTTAGCTGTAAGACTACACATTCTCTTTCCTCTAGCTGCTTTGCTTTGCTATTGGCTTTTTTTTATGTGAAAAAGCATAGCTGACAATGCAGGAATTGTGGTTCAACAGTAGGACACCAGAAAGCTTGGTTTTACTGAAGACATAACTTTTCTCAGCTCATGTAAGGAGACATTGAAAGGCTTCCTGGCATAGAGAAAAAGACTGTGTTAATCTTTTATGAAAAGAACAAATATAAGAATCCCAGCAGCTCCCGACTAAGACACTATGCTAGAAAGTGAAGGAGTACAAAGGTGAGTTGGTTCATGTTCCTTTGCAATAACAAACATGGCAAGGGAATATCCAGAAAGAAATTATGAACTGGCAAGACAGCAGCTGTATTCACCAGCTCAAACAAGATCTGGCTATTGGAAAACTGCATCTTAAAGATCACACTCAAGATTAAGTTCAAGATCTTGAACTTAACAGTTATTTCTGCACTACCAGGCAAATGTGGTAGAAATATGCCAGAGCTATATGCAGGCATGTTAATGTCCTCCAAAATAATTGCCTCTTGAGTAAGACCAAGGTATTAAATAGAATTACATAGCTTGGCATTTGTGACATGATCCAAGTACAAGAACTTCTTACTTCTAGAGTTATCTAAAACAGAGGGTAGAAGTATCTGGGACTTGTGCTGGGGTGAAACAAAAACCTCTGTTACAGGTGGAAGAAACAAAGAGTTGAATGAGAGAATCCCTCTGTTCAGCAGTGAGCAACAGTGCCTGTGACAGAATGGCATCAGGGACTGTGCTGGATTAACTGTTGTTGTAGAGTGGGGTGATATCTCTCCTGGTTCCCTTTTTATTTCTGTGGCTATAGGCTTGCTGGGAATGGTTTTAAATTCCCCTCCAAGGTCTAGCTCAGCTTGACTCTTGGCAGTTCTCACTGTGTTCCTGAGCTTTCTGATGTCTAAGCAATGGCTCACTTTGAGAAGTCCATTCTCCTGTTCCCACCTAGTTCTCTGCTCTGCTGCTATGCAGCTTCCTTTTCCTCCAGGCAGGAACTCTTTGTTTTGGTTTGAATAGCTTCAGATTCAGTTTGCATTGATGCCTGTGTGATCTGGACTTTGTCAGTGCAGCCACTGGATCTAGGATAAGTTTTTAGATCATAAGAGGTATTAGGCCAGTTCCTTTATTCTGAGCTGTGCGTTGTGTCATGCTATGGTATGAAGGCTATTTCAAGGCATCTTAAGCCACCAGCTCAAAGAGGAAGACTGAAAAGGTGGGCCAGAGAAAACCCAGATGATGGGCAGGAGTCCATTTCATTAAATCTTTAGCCAGTATTCCTATGGAGCTGCCCAGCCTCTGGAGTGTAGACCACCAGGCACTGGGTGACCTGGTTGTTCCACAATCAGGAAAACAGATCTACTTTTTTTACCCTTTTCATTTCATAAATTATAGTGACCATGGATTGTGTAGCTGAGAACCTAGCTGTCAGGTCCAGAGTGTGTGTCCTGAGCTGCATCCTGTAATGTAAGAGTACTGAAATTGGGGCCCCCAAGTCCAGAATGGGATTTAAGCATCCAGCTCTAGGTTCAAGTCAGTTCCCAGGCTGAAACATATGAAAGGATGGATCACAGCCCAAAATCAGCATGTGCCATGCAGCTCTCACAGTATTTGCCTGAGGGAAACATCAAAGGGATGTTCACATGCTTCTGCTACTGTTTCCCCCCTGCTCCCTCATGTCCGAAGTCCTGAAGTTGGGGTATGCACCTCCATGGGATTCCCTGTGAGGAGATGGCAGGCACTGGCCTGTGCTGCACTGCTCTCGGCATGCTTCTTCCCCAGCACACTGTGTCACCTTAGCAACAGTGGCTAGGAAATTTCTAGCTCCTAAATACATATAGTTATCCCAAAATGGTAAATTGAACTTGATTCTGTGCTGCTCAGTCCTGTGGTGGTATGTCCTGGGAAGAGTGTCTCAAGGTCACCTACCCTTTGCTTTGTCACAGGTGCTTTCCTGCTGAAGAAGGGACAGTTTGAGGAAGATGGTAAGGCTTTTGGCACAGTCCCTGAACATGTGATTGCATTTTCCTATCCAGAGTACTGCCCATGGCAGGATAGTGCCTGGCTTCTGGAAGAGGGAAGCATCTTAGCCATCTGTAAGCCTAAAAGAGCTGAAAAGGAAGTACCATGCTGCTTCAGGGCTCTGCTGGGTGGGGGTGTCTCCTGACAATGTACAACGTTACCAGTTCCAAACGTGAAATTACAGCTCTCTGGTTTAGAGATAGTTATGGGAGAATGAATACTTTGGATTGTTTTAGGTCTTTGGAGTCTCAACCAGTTGATGCATAGTCTTTTCTGAGGTCAAATATTATTACCAAGTATTGTCTTTCTCTTTTATTACCAAGTGGGCAGGAATCCATTTCATCAGGTAGTGTCACTGTTCTTTAGCTGTTACTCCTATCTCCTTTCTTTCTCATCTTCTCCTTTTCAGGCTGTACAGTCCTTGTGCAGATCTCTTCCCCCCAGCCCAGCTTCCTCCCCCCACATATCAGCACTGCCTTACCCTCCCCTTTCTGTTCTTTTCACCCTGAAAGCAATGACCAGGGCAGAGTGCTTGCTTCCTGTTCACRGCACACCGCCTGCTTGCAGTAATGGTCTCGCTGCATTTGCTTTCTATGTTCTTTCTATAGTTGCACTGGTTACTGCAGCTCTGAATAAACTCTGCCTCTGAGCAACTTGCATCGGCACCTGGATCTCTTTGGTGGCAGGTTAGAGCATATGACAGCTCACAGCTTATCGTTGCTCATAGGCACTCTCCGATGTGAGTCCCCTTGTCAGTAGTATCTGTATGGCTCACGTATTACCCTGCTGTGACCTCTGGAGTTTTCATAAGACTCCCTGGTCTTGCCTAACCTGTATGATTGGCTTTTTCCCCCTTCACTGCTCATCTCCTGTTCCCTTACATTAACAAATATACCAAATAATCTCCTGGGTAAAGACATATGCCAGTGCCAAGAAATGCTTAAATTCTCTGCTTGTCATAATTAACCTTTAGCCCTCTCTTACACTTGGTTTTACCTGTTTGCAGCCTTCCAGGGATGTAGGTTTGCTATCCCAGGACAGTTAGTACTGAGCGACTGTGGCAGCTGGCTCGACAGTGTGTCTATGCCTCTGCTTAACACAGCCATACTGCATGGACCAGAAGTCTGTGTCGCCCAATACCTGGTCTCTCAGTGGCTGATAGTGGAGGCTTTGGGAAGGAGCAGGGCAAGTACAGACCATCCCTCCCTTAATGTGCCTCCTTGCTCTGGCAGTCAGCACTGTAGGACCTCCCAGAGGTTTGTGCAGACTGTGATTGACAGGCCTTGTTGGACTCCTCTTCAGCGGGTTTGCCTGTTTGCTTGTTGAATCCAGCTCTAATGGTTGGGGGGAGCTGCTCAGTGAGATTTCAGGTTAGCCTGTTTTTTCTCTCCTCCTGGCTCTCTGGGTGCAGGACATCCCCTGTCCCTGGGTGCCTCTTTGCCTTGGGGGCACGATGGGGTAGGAGCCTGGAGGCTCCTGGAGTGTGCTGCTACCAGCCCACTGGGCAGAGCAAGGACCAGTGACATGTGGTTGTGCTGAGGGGGAAAAAAATGGTTGCTGTGTGGACAGAAGTTGACTCTGCATGTTGTAACTGGGTCACTTGTGAATGTCCCAGGCCTGTTACACAAATGGAGATGTACTTATGCTGTAGCCAGTAGCCACCTGCTCCCTTTGCCTTTGGCTGATACAACAGCTCCAGTTCTACAGGCTTAACACTTTAGGTTATTTAAATAAATTTCTGTTTCTTTATATATTGGCCACTTGTTTTTCACATTTTCTCGCAACTCCCTTTCAGATGCCCAAAAGTGACCTGCCAAAGCTTGTCCCAACCTCAGTCTTATTCAAGCTGTATTTTCTTTCCTGGGCAGAAGAAGCCTTTTGCACCTTGCTCTGTTTCCCCTCCCCTCCAGCCTTTGTTTCCTCATGTTTGTGCTGGGAGATGTTTGTTCTGTGGCAGGTTTTTCTCTCAGCAGCTTTTCTTGGTATTGCCCTTGGTCCTTGCGTGCTTTTTGTCCCAGCCCTGATCAGCAGGCTGAGCCTGCCCAGAACATATCCAGCCTGAGGCAAATTATGGTCCTCTTAATACCACTTTCTTCCTGCCCTAATACCTACACATTAATCAAAACTTGTTTAAGAGTGAACATCGATCTTCTGCATTCCAGAGAAAGGTGTCAAAAACAGTAGTCCACAGGACTACATTGCTGTTTATCCTGAAAGGCTTTGTAGTCAACTCCTGTTTTCCTGGTGCTTTGCTTCTTGGGTATCTTCCCTTCCTGATCTGCAGGCCAGTAGCCTGTCCTTCCTGGTAGGATTAATATTTTGATTTGTCACCCAGGTTTTACATAGTCCTCACCTTCGCTGTCCCCTGTGAGGACATCTGTGTGACTGGCACAGTAATGCTTGCCTCTGTCTTCCTTGGTAGTTCATAGGCAGGATCTGCAAAATCTCTGCTGAGTGCTGAGTTGAGCTGTGTTCCCTGTCCCACTAGCATAGCCCATTGGAGCATGCGCAGGTCTAATCCCTTGCTCCCCTGTGTCCTTGCTGCATGTTGTTCCTGCATGTGAGACATTGGGAGAGGACTCTGAAGTGGATAATGGTTTCTCTGTCCCCTCAAGAGTCCCAGCAGGATGTGTGTTGGCAGTCACTCTGGTGATGGAGAATGAGAGCTAAGAAACAGCTCTGGCCACCACCTTATTCTCCTTGAAGGACACAGTAGTGTCCTGGGTGGTCTTGTACAGGCTGCCAGAGGTAAAATTCCCCAGATATTCCCTGGGGTTCAAATTGCCCCATGGAGGAGTGGGCTTGGCTCCTTCTGGGGCACTGGGTTTTTCTCACTTTCTTGGTAGCTCTAGCGAGACTTGTGTCTGTGACTGAGTGTGGGATGTGCCTTGCAGTATGGTGCCCTTTAGGCATGGGAAAGAGCATCTGCTTTCTCTGGTTCACACCTGGTTAGATGTTAGATTGTGGAATATACATGGCTTGTGCCATGTTGTGAGACCCTGCAGCTGGGTTGTAATGGGCCATGTCTCTGTTTCCCTCTAGCCTGTGGAGCTGTTTCCCCTGCTATGATGCCAGGGCAGATTCCCGACCCCTCCCTGACGGCTGGCGCGCTGCCTGGTCTCAGCCCCTTGACGGGGCTGCCTGGCACAGCCCTGACAGCAGAGGAGCTGAAGTACGCTGACATCCGCAACATTGGGGCCATGATCTCGCCGCTCCACTTCCTGGAGGTGAAGCTTGGGAAGAGACCCCAGCCTGTGAAAAGTGAGGTGAGTCCTGGGGGCTGCAGACAGCCCTGCAGATAGAGAGTAGGGGAGAGGGAGCTGTTACCCACATACAGCCTGCTGCCCATGCCCTGCCCCATGTCCCTCTCCTGTCTGTGCCTATTTATGCTGCCTCTTTGTGCATTTGTGTTGGCAGCTGGATCACCAGCCTCATCCTCCTGCTCCCCTCCCTGCCCTGCACCTTATGGCTGAATTTCTGTCCCTGTGGCATGGGCTGGGAGCGGACGCCTTCATGTCCCAGGCCTGGCTGGTTCCTCGCAGCCTTTGGTAACCAGCTAAATTTGAACTTGGTCTGTGGAGCAGGGTCTGACACAGCCAGCCTTTCCCTAGGCTGGGGCAGGCACCCCAAAGGAGGAGCTGTGCATCCTGTCAGAGGGCTTGTGTGAGGCTTCCATCCTATCTCTGATGAAAACGAGCTCTGGTGCTACTGGTGTTGACATTGCCTTTTCCACTGGGATGAGGTGTGTGGGCAAGCAGCACCTAGCAACAGGCAGTGACTCRGCTTTTTTTTGCTGCAGGCCATGCTGGCTGGGGCTGCCTCCCTGGCCTGCTGGGGAAGAGCACTGGCTTCATCTCASGGCTCCTGGAAAGGGAAAGGTGGGCAGCTTTTGCTCAGTACCACAAGCTGTCACATCAGAATTAAACTGAAGGGACTTGAGACATTTGCACAGCATTTTTCTTTTGTGGTTGTCTCATGTTTTGGTTGTCTATGCTGACTCTTCAAACCTCACTGTATTGAGGTGTTGAGAGTTTGCATCTCTCAAGTGGAGCTGGAAATCCATAAATCTGGAGGCTCCAAATCAGTGAGTGGCTTCTGTCAGCAGGTCCAATAAGCAAACCTTTTGATCAGTCCATTTGTTCCTGTGTGAGAATATCTTGGGCAGTCCCACATGAAGACAGGATGTTGTGCATTGTCCAGAGATGACAGTGATGGAGATGTCTGGAGATGCTTGCATGATGTGAAGTGACCCATGAGGTGACTGGATGAAGGGAGCAAAACAGCAGTACAAAGGAACAGCCCAGGGTCTGAGCAGATGCTGATGCTTGGTTTGGCCTCAAATCTTATGGTAAAAGCTCAGCAGCACCCAGGCCCATGTTCAGGGAGGATGCCTGTTCCTTTTCCCCTATGCTTTGTGGTAGACTTCTGCTGGGAGAACCAGTAGGATAGAGTCCATCTGATGACCTTTCACTGGAGCTCTGTATCCAAGATGATGTCAGATTAGCTCCTCATACAGCACAGAGCTATGTGGAGCTCACCTGGGGTAGGACTTGGGAGCTCCCTAACAACAGGAGCTGAGGCTAGGAATCTGGGGGAGGCCATCAGAAGGACCTTGGGGTGCTAAAGGCTCTGCTTGCTCTATCAGCAGAGCAGCTGAGTTGTCAGCTGAAGCTAAGTTCTGTCCTGACCTTTTGGCATGCTGCTTTTGTGGCAGCTTGAATTGCAAATTCCAGGGAAACCTTGCAGCTGGCCGGGGATATGCTAGCTGGCTGGGTCTGGCACTGGGGACTGGGGAGAGGTTGTGGCTCTGACCGATGGATGGGAGGGCAGTAAAAGGCATGGTATCAGCAGTAAAGTAGAGCTGCACAGCTCTGTAGCTGCATGGCTGAAAGTGTTGGATGTCATGTAACAGGAGGTGTGAGAACAACATAGCTTCATGCATTGGGGAAGAAGTAGGGAGCCTGTCTATAGGCTCTGTGCCATCTTCCCAGGACACAGCCTCTCCTGGGGAGTCTCGAACACATCTGAGGGTGGCCCTGCAGCTACTGCTTGCCCTCAGCACTTCTGGACATGGGGATGTGGTCTCATTAGGCCCTGCATAACAGGGACAGGGTGGCTCTGCCCCATAGCAGGTACTAAAAGTGCTGAGTGTCCTCTGAGCCAGTCGTTCAGATACCATGAGGAGGAAAAAAAAGGGAAATCCACTGTCAGGCTCTGACCGGCCTCCAGATGACTGCCCTCCCTGCAGCCTGTTCCTTCCCTGCGTAGCCTGTGAAGCAGAGCAGTTGAGGACAGCAAATGGAGCTGCCCCTGGCACAGGTTTTGCAGCAAAAGCCTGGGAGAGCTGAAGCAGTAGCTGCTTATTCCAGGAGTAGCCCAGAAGCAACCCAAGCATAGTGCGCAATGTGGCCTGCAGTCTCTTTCCTCTTGTGGGGTGCCAGAGTCCAGGGATGCTGGGTACTGGCCTGCCATGCTCCTCTCTGGGCCAGGCCTGGGAGGGCCAGCTGCTCCCTTCCAGAGCACCAGGCAGCTTTCACCACTGTACTGGCAGGAGAAACATCTCCTGGCAGGGATGTGCAACCATGCAAGTATGTGGAAAGTGCGGTAGGTGCCAAGCATGAGGCTGGGCCCCAGCTCCCCTGTAGGATTGTAGAGAGCCCTGCTGGGTGGACTGCCTTCTTGGGGGCAGCTGCAAATGGGTGCTGCTAGGCCTCTCTGGTTGAATCCAGTGCAGGGTGTTCCATCAGGGACAGAGGTGGCAGTCCTGGCCCTCAGGCTGATGAAGTTCATCTCTGTTCCTGACAGCTGCTGACTGAAGCAATTCAGGAAATAACCCCAAACCTTCTCCCTACTGGGCTCCCCTGGAGCTCAGCTGTTGAAACATGCTGTGGGCTGATACCTCGTTGCCATCCCTTGCGCCTCTAACCTGAGCCGAGTCCCAGCCTCCAACACCAGGGYCATATCACCTTTTTGAACAGAAACAGAGGCAGAAAATGAGATCTTGAAGTCACAGGAGCTGTGGACAAAAAAGGCAGAGCCGGGATTTTGGACTTCTACTATCTGTGCTGAGCCACCCTCCTCAAGCAGCTGTAGGTGCCATGTAATATGGTGTTTGCCAGGCCCTCTGTGGGGTAGAGGGGAAGCTCTTTTACTGATTTCTGTGACGGGGACAAGGAAGGGTCATTTATTTTTCCATTTAGGTGAAATGGAGCAACAGGGCATGGAAATTTGTCAGTCAGTTCCCAGAGAGACAACAAGGCTTGTGCTTTTGCTGCTCTTGCTTCCAGCTCCTGGTACAACCAGGGATCTGCTTTGTAGGAAATCTTTGAGCACATGTTCCCTCTCTCTGCACCCTTTTCCTAGTAGCTTCTTGGCCTTTAATTCAAGGATTATCTAAGGGGTAGAAGAGTGGCCGGTAAGCGTGCAGAGAACCGTGACTGCCCTGAAGTCCACCTTGTCTTGCAGCTCTTCCCAAATCTGTGCAGAGTTTGTCTTCATGGGTAGTATCTGGACTCTTCCAGGAGGCCAGAAGGAAAGAAGCCATGGAGTTAGAGCCTTCCTGGTCACTTCTGCTAATACAAGTAACATCTGAGTTACATGGATGTAGTGAGAGCTGGCAACTTCTAGCTGGACCTCAGGGCATCACTGCAATTCCAACCCTGGTTGTCCCAAATGTAGTGCATCATATACTGGTGTAGTATCCCCTGTGCTGCCTTGGCAGAGGAGTGGATGCAGCCTGACATTGTGTGAAGTCTGTGGGCACCTTGGGCTGACGTTGCTTTGTATTTTACTCCCATCTAAAATAGCAACCTTGGTATCATGCTTGGGAAGTGAAGTAGAGAAGATGCAAAACCTATTAGTGCTATAAAACTTAGTCATTGTTCTCTAAAGCCAAACATTAGACGTGCTCGCCTAAGGTACCCCTTCACCTTAACTCTGCCCAGTCTGTGTTTCATCCTGTCCTTGCACATCACACTGAGATGTTTTGATTAGTGGGGTTTGGACTCAGTGAAGGTTAGCAGCTTGCACAGTTTGCTGTGGGTAATGGAGCTTCTAGCTTTGGTTTCCTGGAGGCATCACAGAGGTACCTATGTCTAGGATAGTCTGGTGACCCCCAGCTTAGTGTCCTTGGCATTTAAAATCTGACTTTCCTTTTGAGGTCCTTAACCCAGGTGCTAGGGCAACACATCACTTGAGGCAGTTCAGATGGTGTGTGCTGTAAGAGGCTCATCTGGGAGATGTCCCTTGACCACATTGCCTCAGAGAAGTATGAAAGAAAGGACACAACTGCCTTGTTATGCAAATAGACTGTGGAAGTGATCTGAAGCAAATGTTGCTGTGCTGTCGCTGCATTTGAAAAGGTGTATGAAGGAAAAGGAACCAGGCAATTCAGTGTGATGTCTTGGATTTTGGAGTCCCAGGCTGAATGTGGATGAATATTGTTTGTGGGGCCTCAGGGCACTTGGAACCTTTTTCCCCTGCAGCCTCRCTGCAAAGTCTAACTTGAATGTTGAATTCGCAGGTCTTTCTAGCACTCAGATTTTCTTAAAAGGAGCTAGTTTGGGTTCTCAGATGTAAGCATGCCATAGGCCTCTTACACAGACTTTGTAGTAATACGTCTAAATACTTTGATTATGGGTTTCCAAACCATGGGGCTTATGGCCTGGTCTGTGTGGTTTGAATAAGATAGCACAGAGCAACTGAGTCATGGCAACTGATGCTACCATGTCCTGCCCTGCTGTAAGGGACATGGGATCTGTCCCCACCTTACTGCAGTTGGCCGTGACCTGGCAAATGTGAAAGACACAGGCAGACAACCAAATATACTGAAAGTGGGGAAACAACCAGAACCAGTTGGGGGGCTCTTTCAGGTGTCTCTGCCTCTCTTGGCCTCTGTCTGACGCTCTGAGCAACTGTGTGCTCACTGTAAGCTGTGCCTGTAGATGTCTGTGACAAACTGCCTGTCATTTGCTGGAGGATCCTTGCTGCGTGGGGCTCTCTTCCCCCTTGTTTTTTGCCCCCTCCCCAGGAAGGAGTATGCTGCAAATGCTACCCTTGCCTGTCCTCTGCCACCTGTCTCCTGAGGGCTGCTGTGGCCAATCCCATACTGTGACTGCAAGTACTGCTCTGGTCTCCCTCCTCATGTCCCTATGGAGTGGAGTTAGGGTTTGTGGCAGCAGCACACCTGGTTCCTGGTAAGGATTAGTCCAYGTCACTAGTGAAATGTGCCTGCCTCCCTGACCACTGGTAGGAGCGGAGGGCACCAGCAGTGCTGTGTGCAGATGGCTGCTATCCTTCCCCTTGTCCTGTGCCAGCAGGGGTGCCAGGGTGCATGCTCACCACTTCTTCCCCCAGTCCTACATCTGACAGCCCTGCTCTGGGCCTCTGTCTTGTTGCAGCTGGACGAGGAAGAGGAGAGAAGGAAAAGGCGCCGGGAGAAAAACAAAGTAGCAGCAGCACGATGTCGTAACAAGAAGAAGGAGAGGACAGAGTTCCTGCAGCGGGTGGGTGCCCCGCCCTGTCCCCAGGGCGCACGGGGGACTTCAGCATGGGCAACTCCTTAGGCCGTGTGCTGGTCCACCTGCACGGAATGTTCCCTCCTGAACTGACCCTCTGCCTCCCCTTGCTCCTGTACCCTCATCTGGGAAGACCCAGGCCTGTTGCCCCCACTTTCATTCTGCTTGTGAAGGTGGTGGCCTTGTGTGCCCAGTCAGAGCTCCTGGGCATTCCTGCGCCCATGACACGGGACAGAGGCCTAGAGGGGCTGGAGAAGGACTCTGGGCTTGAGGGAGAGTGTCTTCCTGCTGCAGTGCTGGAGCAGGAACACCCATGGGTTTGTGGCACAGAACATGTAGCGGCAGCAGGCTGGCTCCCTGCCCAAACTCCTGGAGTTTCCCTGCTCAGAGCCCAGACAAGCTTTTGCTATGAGCCCAGGGCAGAAAAACACCCCTAGCACCCACCTTGCCAGCTTTTCTGTAAGGGGTGGTGGGACATGGGCAAGGAATACAGCTGGGGACAAGGAGCTGTTTCACAAGGGCAGGTCCATGCAGACAGGGCTGGGTGAACCTTGCAAAGATGAAAAATGCAGGTTCATTTTCAAACACTCAGCCCCTGGAAAGCAGCTAGGCAGAGTGTTAGCTGCTGTGCAATGGAGAGACCTGTCTTAGGAGATGGCTGGCTGGATGTTTCTAGCACTGACACTAGGTAACAGAAGGTAATGGGACCAGGTGTGATCTGCCTGGAAGAACTTGATGTCATGGCAGGTCTTCAGGCTGCTCCTATGCTGCAAGGGCTAAGGAACAGTGCTGAGCAGAGGTGGCTGGTTTTCCAAATTGTTTCTCTTTGCATGTTGTCCAGTGAGAGTGAAGTCCATATGTGGTTGTGTTTCCGGCCCCGCTAGGAGTCTGAGCGTCTGGAGCTCATGAATGCAGAGCTGAAGGCCCAGATAGAAGAGCTGAAACAAGAGAGGCAGCAGCTGATCCTGATGCTGAACCGGCACCGTCCAACCTGCATCGTGCGGACAGACAGCATCAAGACGCCCGAGAGTGAAGCTAACCCGCTGCTGGAACAGCTAGAGAAGAAGTGAAGGTGGCTCTGGGCCAGGAGGAGGAGACAGTGGCGCAGGGTCTTCCAGGGTCTCTAATGCATGTACTGTATGAAGAACTTTGCACCAAGGCCTGGTGCAGCCAGGACCCAGTAGGCTTCCTTGGGAATTATGGACCAAACAAATATGGGGACAGAGAAGATCAGGAACATGTCAATCATCTACTCTGAGGCTGAACCCAGGAGCAGGGCTAGTGGCTCTGGTGAGGGCAACCTCTTTGTGATACCTCATCATGGCCCTTCAGCCTGCTTGTGGCCCCAGGAACCCACGCTGCTGCAGCATGTCCTGTGAGGAGGAGGCATGGGGGGAAGCTCCCACTTCACCCTCTTTCCTGCAGCTCACTGTATGCTGCTGGTTGGGAGCAGGGCCTGCATGTGGGAGAAACAGCCGTGGGGCAGCAGACCAGAGACCACATGGTGACCATGGTGCCTCCTGCCTTGGCAGTGTGCTGGAGCCATCCCCAGATGCTGCCACTGCTCCTGGCGCATGCTCTGCATGGAAGCCTGAAACGAAGAACCGCAAACACTTGACACAAGCCCTGTCTGGTGGGCAGGCCTGTCGTGGCACGGTGGCGCAGGCGCCCCCCACAAGCACACTCTCAGTATAATGTTTACAGCCCAGCTGTCCTTGTTGGCCGTGCTTTTAAATGCACACTTTTACACTTTTTTAAAAATATTTTTTACAAAGTTTTTATACAGCGATCTCTATATGGATTTATATAATCACTAGATGTGATCCCATAGAAATGTATATTATGATGGTCTGTTTGTTACAAATGCATATGCCACAGTAATCTTCATTGTGTTGCTCGTCTGGTAGCGTCCAGCTCTTCCCCCCAGCATGCTGGGAAGGGGGTCCATGCAGCCCTCCACAGTGGTGCCGCTACCATCTCCATCCATGTATGTCTTTCATAGTACTCAGTTCTGTATCTCTCAGTAAATGTTACCTTTACGTACCCTGACCTCCTGTGCTTTGTCTGGGTCAGACTGTGGTGGCTGTGCATGGGCTCTGACTGGAGCTCTGCACAGTGGGAGCAGCTGCTGGGTTTCCAACTGTGCCAGGTGAGTGTCTGACTGATGGGGAGCTGGTCCCAGAGCCATTTTGATGATTCTYTGTTAGTAGCGCAGAGGCAGCTCTGACTGTAGTTAAGCAGAAAGTACCTCTAAGTGCCATATATAATACAGCAGGCAGGGCATGACTTACAGCCTGGAAAGGCAGAGGTGTGAGACAGGGAGACCATCTCATCCTTATCTTTCCTTCTTGTTTCAAGAATGAGTACAGCCGCTTGAACTCCTTTCAGAGGAGAGAAAGAGATAGGGAAGCTGTCACAGTGTCTTGGTGGTGGTCACCTCCTCACAGAAAGAGGTGGAGGGCACTTCCTCTGGGTCACTGCTGGGTGCCTGCCCTGCCTCTGACAGATGTGCTGGGAAACCTGTTAACCCCTTTCCCAGGCTTGGCTCGGTGCTGAACACAGTGATCATCTGGATGTGGGGCAGATGCTAGGACTGAAGGGGTTGCTGGGATTGAAAGAGTTAGTGTCCATTATCTCTCTATATACATATATAGATAGATATAACCAAGCCTTGTCACTACAGCACTGTGTTCCTGAGTMTTAGAGATACCAATGCAGTCAAAGTATCTTCTAGTCTCCAGTTAATGTCTGGACATAGGAGGACTGTCTCTCACACATGGGACACCATTGAGAAGTGATGTTGAATATGTTCTCTCAGAGGAGCAGTGATGAATCTAGTCATCTTCTACCCTGTGTCCTACCTGTTGCCAGTGTGGATGGGGCTGCTTTGATGCAGACTGCAAGTGAAACGTCTTCAGTACTTGGTTGGTACAGGTGCATGCTCCAGCCAGGAATGCTGAGGTGGTGGTGCTGGGGAGAAGACAAGCTTGACCTAAATGTGACCAAATGGGAGGAAGTCTTCTCTGAGCATGACTGCTTCTCTAGTGCATGTTTATAATCTCTGCAGCCCTTTTTTCCACTCCCTCCCCAACCTCCAGGGATATCTGATGCTAGCCATTTCCCTGTCTCATACATTCTTCCTGGATTTTCCATAACTTCTGTCTTTGGAGCCTCCTGGAAATGCTGCCATCTCCCTTATTTAGAGTGAAATATGTTGGATCTGTTACAGGCAAAGTCTCTGCCATGGGATGTCTTGTCACCTGAGGCCTTTTAGAGGGATGTGCAGGGAGGGTGTCTGAAATGAACCTGGTAGAGAAGAGATCTCTGGGTTGCCCCGACCAGAGGGAGTTGGGGCCTTTGATCCCAGTGGCCCTTGATTAGGGCGGTCAAGCACCCTGTGAGTCAGTGCTAGGGAGAGGCCTATATAAGAGCCAGGCCTAGAGCGCAGCTAACAGAGGCAGCGAACAGATGCAGCAGTTTGCGCAGCAGTTCGCGCAGAAGGGCGCGCGAAGG